>NW_026860907.1:0-42369 GCF_026571515.1 Ruditapes philippinarum
TTTGAAAAAATACCTTACATGAAAACCTGTAGGGGTTACAAGTACTTACATCCAATATTATATGTAACCTTATAGGTACCAGTACTAGGGTTAACATATTACTTCTCACTGTTAAAGGTATCATACTTTACGGTGTGTATCAGGAGATATGTTAAGCAAGGTTTATGTTTATAAACATTTAATTTTCAATTAAGATTTCTCCGAATGGAAGAAAAATGTTTTGTGACTAATTTGGCTGGAAACAATTTGAAAAATGTTACTTGTTTGCCAGTAAATTAACTTCAATACTTGTATTCAGAGTTTATAAGTTGTTTTTAGGAAAAAAAGGTTGGAACTAGTGTTATGTTAAAGAATGATATGATAACTACCCATCAGTTGATATTACAGTTATACCAATAGGTCCTGCATGTTGATTACTAATTAACATTACTAGTAATTCACATACAGTTTGGACATGACAGAGTATAAACTGATGACAAACATCATTTATTCTTACAGCAGCCTTTAAACACTGCTACAAACAATTTCTTACTGTTAGGTCATGCTTAATTCATTTTGCTGAATGCTGAATCATTTCCCTGAATTATTTACCTTAGAAATTAAAATAAATGTACAGTTTGAAGCATCCAAAATCATATAACAATATTTATTTGGGTAGCACATGATATGTAGAGTAAAAATGATGATAATTTGTATATTTTCAGTAAAAACAGACAGACAAGAAGGTTTTCATATAGATTTAGATGATTACTTGATGGGACTCTTGCAACTGGCCAGTGAATTGGTATATTTATGTTATATATTTATGTGCAACAAAGCAGATACCACAAACTCATTTTGAAATAATTTCCAATAATATGAAAAATAAACCAACAAAAATCATAATGAAATAACCCATTGTTTGCTTGTGTAAAAAGTAATTTATATTTTACAAAAGTTTGTGCCAGTATATATTTAAAGAAAAAACACAGCAAAAACAAGTCCAAATATATTCCGTATTGTACAGTAAAGTGTACAATATAATTACACTTAGCACCTCTTGACTGCATTTAAACTCATCCCCACGGCACACACTATATCCATATAATTTTTCACATAAATACCTATCAAGGCTTTCTGGTTCATACTCATCCCCATTTCCCTTCCTCACTCTCAAATAAAAACTTTTTAAGATTAAGTTCAGCTATGCAGAGGGAATTTCTTCCAAGTTGCGCGATTCAGATGGCAGTGTAGCAGTCAACCATCGCATAAATATTCCATCTGATTTGGTCTTGCTCACAGTGTTTTTAGCTTTCTGTCCATTGACAAAATCAGAATTCTTGGTCTATTTACATTTTGCCAGTATTGTTTACTGCACACATATCAAACGGTCCAATACGAAAATAATATATTTTTGTTTATCCAATTCGGGAATATTTTGGAGGTACAAATGCAGATTGTCAATTGGTTAGATTTATCAGATATATAATAAATAAATATATAACTCATGTATTCATACTTGTGTAACTATACCTTTAATTTATTCCAGTCGAGACTGGCAGTAAATTCGGTGACAGCTGGTGACTACGGTAGACCAATGAGAATTGCAAAGTTTGTGGGAGAGCTAGACTCCGGTTTTAGACTACTCAACCTTAAAAATGATTCACTGAGAAAAAGATTTGATGGTCTGAAATATGACCTGAAGAAAGTAGAAGAAGTTGTGTATGACCTGACAATTCGTGGATTAAAGCCAACAGAATGAATACTTTCTATGATCTTTAAACTGGGAACAATTGTTTTCTTTTTTATAAAAACAAAGCTGTATTTTGTTATAAGCTTGACTATTTGAAGAATAGGGAGGGCTAATGTACTCACCCAGGTGTTGCATTGGTGTTGCCTTCACACTTTGGTTAAGTTTTTGCGTGCAAGTTTGTATCTCAAAAAAACTGAAGGGAATGGGTTGAAACTTCATACTTCTGAGAGGAAAAATGTCTTAAAGGTGGTCACTGTCCAAGGCCCATAACTCTAACATGGATTTTTACAGAATTATGTCCTTTTTGAAGGTGAAAATTCTACATTATCCAGGTTCTGTTTCACTATCAAGCACTGAGAGTAGTCGAACACACTGTTAAACTGACAGCTCTTGTTGATTTTTTTTTATATCTACCTAGCAATGGCAGCTAATTACTTCATTTGTAAGGCATTATGGTTTTGTTATGTACATATTATCTGGGTGGCACAGATGTTATATTGAATGTTTTATAATTCTTTACTTTAATGCTAAATGAAAAATAAATTCAAACTGCAAAATGTTATGTTGTTTTAGATGTTCAAGGCTTATTGTATATATAAATGTGTGTTGTTTAACTGAAATAATCTGTTAAATTTATGCAATGTTGTATCCCTGTTCTATATGAAAATAGAAGAAACAGAAGACTTTTTAATTAGACAGTAAGGAAAGAAAGGTAAAGTCTTCTTTAGACAAGACCATTTCTTACACGTTATGATCTTGTTTGTACGAAAAAATCAAGAAAAGTATTATTAACCACTCAACCCCCTCCCCCCACCCCCACGGTCTCTCATGAAAAAAGACCAAACAGAGTTGTAAAGGGTGAATAAATAATCTTTTTAAGTAGAAAAAGTAATGGGGATTACAGAGTTCAAGTTCTAGTTATCTGCCCTTTGATTAAGTTGTGCTGTTTGTTTTAAAGGCAGATAATTCACAATTAAGGTAAGCAGTGCCCAATTTTTCTGCTTTTCATGTAGCTGACTTCCTTTTAAATAATTGTGTTGGTCAAAAGTAATCCATTTCTTTTTTTTCTTTACCTTAACCTTTGCCATTTAAAAAAAGAGGAAAAATTTGCTTGTTTTATGAGTTTTTAGTCTGACTACTTAATTGATTAATTTAATGGAAGTAATGAAATTTTGTATTGTCATAAAGGATAAAATTTGAAAAATGTAAATAGTAAAATAATGTTGTCAGACTTCTGTATAAGTTATCTGCCCCTGAAATAAGCAAAATATTCAAATTAAAGTGCAGTAATCTAGATAATGAGCTCAGTGACCCATTAATTTATTTGCCTAGAAAATGGTTTCTGTTATTTTACTCAAAGATAATGTGAAGTTTAGTAAAATTTTATTAAACAGTCTACAACTGTTTTCAATCTGCTTGTATATATTTGTATTTAAAGCCAACAGGACATTTTTTTGCATTCTTTATCAAACAAACAGACAACATGTGAAAGCAAAATTGTCTTCATCAATTAAAATTTTATATGTGGCAACAAGCATATGTGTGTACAGATTTTCTCTTGCTTGATTAAATTTTTTGATATATATTTAACTTATTTGCTCAATTTTATAACCAGTTTGAGTAATACTTTTTCCAAACATGACATGTTTTCTTAAATCAATACTCTACTGACAAAACAGCATGCTAGGGTATTTGTGCCAGTACATGACACTTCTTTTAGTTAGCACATAGCATATTTTAGGATCAATGTTTGCCAGTTGTCTACAGTATGATTGCATGATAGAGCTTTCATTATAGCTGCTTACTACTAGTACAGAAATATATCAAAATTTATCTGATACTATCATGTATGGCAGAGTTGTAGCCCTTTACAGGTATATTGTGTCTTTGTGCATCCCAGTAGTAACATTTGTGATTAGATCTGAACCAAAGATGCACACACTTTTTTTTAACCAGTGCATATTGGTTCTTACTTTAAAGTAGCCTTATGCCATCATATTATTAATTTATGGAATAATGATCAGGATAGTCGTTGTTTGCATTGTCTGTACACCCCATAAACAATGGGAACATACTTTGTAAGGGTTAGTCTGTACATCTGTAGGTTTGTACATCACTTCTACCTTGTCGAGAAGGAATACACAGTGGTTAGGAGCTTGGAAGAGACATTGCCCATGGTTAGTAGAATACCCATATTTATGTCAATTACTTCAGCTTTGACCACTTTAAGTTTGTCCTGCCAATACATAGAAAACGATTGGTCTGCAGTCCAAAGATTTGGTGTGAAGGTTCGTTATAACTAGAAGATGACCCATATAGACTTTGAGGTCACTGCCATGTAAACTGAAAGCTTGTATAACCAATAACCCTTCAATTGTGTAGAGTTTGGCCATGACTAGAAGGTGAGCCCCATTGATTGAAGCTAACAGTAATGGATAATGATAATTATTCTGATCAAGTACAAGATTTTCACCAGTCATTGGTTTGTGAAATTTGTTTGTTAAAACACCATTATTATATATGTTATATGATATAACACTTGACATACATAAGTGTGTACATGTGCTACTGGCAGCAAATTGGGACATTAGTGTCCTATGGACATATTTCTAGTTTACTTTAATTAACCAAACTTGCAAAGAAAATGTGCCATTAATAGGGATAGGGCTGATTCCTCTTGCAGGACAGACATGCATCCACTGAAATAACCCAAATACAATGAAATATGCATACATTTGTATATGTAAAATTAAAAAAAAAATTCAGTCACGGGAAGTGATTTGATCGGTTAACTATTTGAATTTTTGGCCGGGTTACACAGGTGCCAGCCGGGTGATAGTATGGTGAATGTCGGGCGGACGGGCGTAGAAATTTTTTTCGTAACAGTTTTCTCAGCAACTACTTATCACAGCCTCTGATATTTGGTTTACATCATTAGCACGTGGTCCCACGCGGTTTTCAGGTCTGTCGCTTATCCACTTCCTATTTACCTAATTAGTTTAATTTTCGACATTAATGGTGAATGGTAGGAAATTTTCGTAACAGTTTTCTCTCACAGCCTCTTGATATTTGGTATACAACATTAACACGTGGGATTTAATTTCAGGCCCATTCCTCATCCACTTCCTGTTTACAGACGTACAAAAATGGTAGAAAATTTTTGTAACATCACAGCCTCGTGATATTTAGTATACAAAGGCAACCCGGCCATTTCTGTCTTTGACCCATTTTATTTTTTTAATGAGTTTATTTTCACTTACTCCTATTGCGAATATCTGAAATTTTTTTTTATTACTCTGATAACGTTACTTACCAATCTTAACTATCATGGACATGACATCTCGCACACGCCTATGATGAATAACCTACGAAAACAACAAATGGAAAATTAATCCCATATTATTGCCCTTTGAATACGACAAAATTGTAAACAAGTATCGTCAGCAAACTTGTTCAGGCACTAAATCACAGCCATTCTGCTCATTTGTGTTGCCAATAGTAATCAAATTATCACAAGATAATCTCCTGTTGACCATCATGAACTAAATTGGTAAGAATTCTGTACCGTATCACAGGGTAGGCACTTTGTCAAATTTTGGTTACAATAATAAAACGACCGATGATAACGTTGTTATAACATTGGCATCACATCGTATGTATGATGCTTTCCCAAACAACCATATTTGAGCCGCGTCACGACAAAACCAACATAGTGCGTTTGCGACTAGCATGGATCCAGACCAGCCTGCGCATCCGCGCAGTCTGATCAGAATCCATGCTGTTTGCCTACCAACTCTATTACAAGTAGAGAAACTGATAGCGAACAGCATGGATCCTGATCAGACTGCGCGGATGCGCAGGCTGGTCTGGATCCATGCTGGTTTCAAACGCACTGTGTTGGTTTTGTCGTGACGCGGCTCATTTTTGTTATTTCGAATAGTGTTGTATTGTTTATAAATAAAAATATGACAAAAAACTGATTTCAAAAAGACGGCGGTGGATAATATTGCAAAGCAAAGCGACGTATCCGTTTGCTTGAGCGTTCTATTTAACACTACGTACTTTTTACCTGACTTAGATTAGCACATATATAACAAAAGAATGGGATAAATACACATGTAATGATTTTTAAAATAAACAGCAAACTCATTGATTAAGAGGGTTTAAGCCCTCGAAACGTTGGAGGTTGATAAAACTGTGAAATAGATTTATTTATTGTTTAGCGGACTTATTTGATTCCGACCATTTCCTTTACATTAGTATGTTAAAATTGACCCGTCATACAATATGATTATTTTATTATATAACTTAGCAATAATATGTAATTCATTTCCTTCTTTAAACTTTGGCATAATTTCCTAAAATTAGTTTAGGGTTTAATACAATCTGGTTATATGGAAGGAGTGAGTGAATGCTTTAATTTTAAACTAATGGCTGATATGCCATTAAATAGCCTTTCTTTAAAACTTTTAATATTGATCAATCCTGTAATAATTTATCGGCGAGATATGTCCTGTCGCCTATATCAGATGCGAAATCTCAGCGGAAACATAAACATTTATCAAAGTTATCTATAAATGAAATGTTTATATTCGCCCACAATTAAATATATAAAATAAAAGTAACAATTATACTGAAATTATATAATTCATCTTAAAGAACGCATTTTATCGACACATACACAGTACATGCAGTACGTGTGAAAGAAACGAAGGTATCAAAAATATCAGGCTTGACATATACATGTATTAACACAAACAAAAAATTAATAACTGGTATGCTGAATTGCGACGCAAAATGCTCATAATTTAAAGTATTATGCCGACTCTAGCGCCGTATTGCGCACATAGTTTATATCATTGCGGTCCTATGAATACATTCTGTTGTATAATTGACCATGTTTCAATTAATTTAAAACGGTCATTTTACACTTTTTAATATGATTAAATTCTTGATACAAATATAAAACAGTTTACCGTATGAAACATATTGGATATTTTAATAACAGTTTTGCATCAGTTATGTAAAACAACAGCAAGATATGTTTTTATCTGGTGACCTCGTGTGCCCTATCGTGCATCATTTGAGGTAACCACCGACCTTCCGTAGCATAGCTGCATTGATTCCCCACATGAAAGAATCCTATGTCCCCGACGGGATTTGAATCCATAGCGTTGAGGGGTTGAAGTGTTTTGAATGTGACCTCTAAAAGCTTATATAAACAGCTTATATTTCTTAATTTAATGATTAAAAAATAGAAGAAGATTAAGAAAAAAAAAATAATAAGGAGAAACAAAAATATATGTTCCCCGTGTGGCTTGGATTTCGTGACGGTGGTTATCTGGTTTTGTTGGGGGCTGCGTTCATTGCATGTCGGCTTTCCTTGTCGATCTTTGTTCTTGTGTGTTTTGTACCTACGGCCCTTGTAAATCACAAATAATACCTTCCAGAAATAGGCATTAAAGCAGTACATGTATAGTAAAGTAACCAAATAAGTAATTTACATATTGTAACCGGCACTTTCAATCCACGTTAATTACCACATAAAGGTGCAACTATACAAACATAGCCCTTACTGCGTCAGTCTCGCAGTAGAAATGTAGCGATACTGCAAAATCAGTCATTCATTGCATATAACATGCAAACCATTACTTGAATTGTGAATATTTTTACTTATCTTTAAATTTTAGTACATTTTCTCAAAGTTGAATTTCTTGATTTTTTTTCCGGCTCATCTGGAGGTATGCAGATTAAATGTTCAAAGATATTAGTACTTTTTATTGTCTTATGTAACGGCACCGGAAGAGCCATAGGTCTAAATTTATTTATGCTAAAGCATTACATATTAAATCATTTGAGATAAAGACAAAACAGAATTGTAAGTTGAAAAAAAAATTGCAAAGCGTTATGAAATCTCGTTAAACCTTGCGAGATGCTGTAAACGAATTATTTAGATTTCTCAATAAAAGCATCAATGCCATTTATTTATCGATTTCAAGAGATGCGTGATTTCACGGCGCAATGAACCGTGACGATTCTATCTATTATGTATTACCAGAGTTTGATTTATTGGTGATATTATACATTATTGGTGTTTGATTTATAGCCATACTTCAGTAAATTTTCTAAACTCTTTTTGAAAGATTAAAAAGTATTTTAATAATAAATATGTTTTTGTTAATTCTAGCATTATTTGACATGATTATTATAGACGTTTAAGACAAATCCGAGCCGCCGCGTCGTTTTTTTATTAAGACTTTCATCAAGTTTGCATTAAGAGCTTTAAAATATCTTGAATACGTAACGAAAATCCATTAGCTCTAATGAAGATGCCGGTGTGAATTGTTACCTTACTTGGCTGATATATGATATATATGAATATACCAAATTGGTGACTAGCTTTTATTTATCTACCACTGTACAATGACCTCGCTAATTCTCCCGTAAAAATTCTTTTGAACTTAGAAACATGCAGTTCAATATCATAATAAGGTGTGGCTGTTTTCATCAAAGCTTTTTGGTATGTGTTTATTTTGGTTTGTATTTTTTATTAATGAAAATTCTAGTTACTGGATGACGGCTAGAAGGGAGGAAGATCGGACGCGAAGAAGAAAATCCTCTTACATTTCTGAAAGAATGTTAAATAACCGAAAAAAGGAAAGTATCGCCTCTAAGTTCCGTTGGTTATATTGCCGAATATTTGTGAATTGACTAATTTTATTGACAGAGTAATGCCAGCTTACATGTATAATATATGGAGAAATAATCTTCAGTGTGCCTCTTCTACATTTCTCAAAATCTTTCAACCAGACTTTCAAATGTCTTTCGTCACTAGGGGCCCTGACGCATATTGTAAGATTCTTGTGATTTGATAACTTTTAACATAAAATTGACCTATACAGACAAATACACTTCTGTGTTTAACGACTCCTACATTTCGTATTAGTTTTCAAGAAATATTTCACATTACTCATTTTATAAAGTGAATGATGTACTTTTCCTTTATTCCACGCATATTTGCAATTTAAAGATGACTAGAATCTTCTGTGTGCAACTTTTCCTACTTTTTTAATTGGATTTCAATCAATATATCTAAAAACTAATATTCATCATTAAAAACTAATATTCATCATTAAAAACTAATATTTATCATGTGCTGCGGCGCATACTGTCAGGGTTTTGTGATTGGGCAGAATTATGGCCCTTTGTTTGTTCCACATAAGCAATATATAGAGAATTAGAAATACTCTTCAGACTGTACAACTCCTACATTTCGTATTAATAAATTTCTTTCAGCAAAATTACAGCCCTTTGATGTTACTTTTCATATGATGTGCAATATACAATTTAGCAGAGACACAAATACTTTTTTATGTGTGTAACTTCCAATATTTATTTTTCAACCAAAAATGTCACAGAACAATTGTCTCCTGGGGGCATACTGTCTAATTATTTTTTGGGTATTTTGACCCTTTTGTTCGTTTTTAAATGTACACATAAATGTACGTACAGGTGCACAAGGCCTCCAACATTTCTGAAAAAGAATCAATTTCATATTATTCTTGGCGTAACACCTAGTTTAGTGACAACTTTGTCTTTTGTTTACATGTGTCAAACTACAATATATTGGTTATTCGATGGTGTTTTTAATGATACTTTATATTTATATTCATTTAATATGTAAATAGTAAAAACGTATGTGTCACTCTTTCTACTTTTTAATCATAAGGCCATTTATTAATTGAACAATTATACAATTTTTTTTCTGAATATTTTATTGTAGAGAAAATGATTAAATCATATTTCAGCTCTAGAAACGACAAATTGCGCTGTAGCGTAGAAAATAAATCACATGCTATTATGAATGTAATGTTTTATAGACCCCAGTGGTGTACGTAATTTTAATACTATTTCATCTTGCTGCAACAGTTAGATATTTACTGTATAGAATTTACCGTTTTTCGCTGGCGAATGCAAACTCATAAAGTTGTTTCAGTACATCAGATTTCGATCGATTTTCACGAACAAGTCTGAGCAGCAAGTCTCAATCAAAGAGCTGCGTGACCTAGGAACTGATGAACCTTGGTTTTCGTGGAGCTCGAACCTATCTTCTCCGCCTCTAGTTCTGTTGGGTTTGATCACAATGAACACATGTGTTAGCATGTGATACACAGCCGGCATGTGGTATATAAAACGAATTTTGACACTTTGATATATGTGACTTTGATTCCAAACATTCTGATAAAATGAAAAAAAAGAGACAAAAACAGAAGATACAAAACAAATGAAAAATACGTAATATCAAATGAAGACACCAGCACTTATGATGTAGAAGACTTCAAAACATCACCATATGAATAGTTACCACAAACAAAAGAAGATAATAAATATGCCGGGCTATTTCATTAACTATGTTGGTTATTATATTCGGTTTAATTGAGTTTGTTTATTGAGTGACCTAAGAGAAGACCCTTAGCTAGGAAACGCAATCGACACTAAAGTGACATCACCAAGGGATTGAACACACAACGCAAGTGCATTTAGTGAAGTTGATTTTGACGCCATGTGCTTTAATTAACGACTTAGTTAATAAAGGATATTGTTCAATACTGAATTTATTGCACGAGTTGAAAATGTTAATGTATAGCACAGCCGGCATGGCGAAGCATTGATATATTACTTTGATTCAACATTGATAAATTAAAAAATGAGACTAAACAGAAATTTAAAATCATGAAAAATACGAATACTCCAAATAAGACCGTTTAAAGTGAAATTAAAAGTCATATTATTACTAAAAAAAAGTATAAATACGCTAATCATTATAGTGGTCTTTACTATGGTTTGTTATAAGAGCTAAAGAGCCTACGTCCCAAAATAAATGCACCGCCCGGGTGCACAACCAATGTTTTAGGAGTTGATTGACGCATGGCGTTTTGATAAATTTATTCTCAATATCATACCTTCCTAATCTTATTTAAAACCACACTGTATTGAAATAAATTTAGCTCGAAAGAACATTTTTCATTCTTTAATATTTACAGTAAGTAAAATTGAACAATTTCTGCCAACTGTAAAATCACTTGTATTGAAATGAAATACAGAACACTCCATAAATACGTAAAATTTGATTTAAAACAAGTTCATTGTTTATAAGAAAAAAACTCAAAATAAATTGCCAAGAGAAACCGATTTATATTAAAAAAAATACAATGTTAAAATGTCATAAACATTGTCCGAGGTTTAAATCAGATTCGCGTATGAGAAAACATGATTTCCTCCGAGGGCAATGAGTGTTTACCGATAGGACGTTTACAACACCTTCATGGTGCCGGACTTCTTTCTCCGTACAGGAAGGCAATCGTGTCTTTAAACATTAATAAATTCATTAGATAGTAATATGGGAATTCACTTTTACAGTGTAATTCCTTTATTGAAGCTTAAATACAGTAATCATGAAAGAATATAAGTAAATCTCGTTAGGAACGAGACTATCGTGCTTCTTCCATCATGTGCGTGATCACGAGCCCCTGTAGAAATTAAAAGTTATTACGTAGGAAAAACATTGCTTTTATTAAATCATTTTTGATTTTAATCACAAATTCAGTCGAGATAATACTCAAACTAAATTAACAATTTCCACTCGGCAATCTTGCATAGCATTTTTTTTATAACCTCAAGATTTTAGTTTTCAAAGCTTATCAACACGTACCCATAACTTACATAAAATAAAAACTTTGATTATATTCTAAATTATAAAGCCTACACAAGACAGGGATATAATTTGTTCTATGAAAACAAACTTTCGACATTGTTGTCTTCTGCTTCCGTGTCGAATTTGCGACTCCGTAAAAAATGGTATTGGACGACCGTGCATATCTTGACGGGACGTCATTTGCGTTATACAAATATAGCGGTAAAGACGCGCTAAATATTAAGAGTTACAAATAAAACAGCCTTTATTTTGGGTAAATGATAGATAGAATATTATATTCGTGTACTCAGAGGCTCGCATTATATAATTTTATTCAACTCCTTCAACACATTTAGTATTGAACCTACACTTATTCAATATCCTATTTATTTATTTATTTATTTTATTTTTAATAATACACTAGATAGGGAAAATATCTCAAATCAGCTTAATTCAATGTACTGGCAATGTTCAAGAGAGTAAGCTTATTATTTTACAAATTGATTCATTTCCTAGATATTTTGGTGTAGAAATGATTGCTTTACAAAGCCAACATCTAGTTTAAGTTGATCAATGAACAAATATTAGAATAACAGGTGCCCTGTTTCTCGTAACTGCGCGAAATGATTCTCATCAAATCAGATGGGCTGTGATTTCTTGCCTAATTTGTATGTAACTGTAGTAGAGTTGTATATAATTAACGCCGAGATTATACCTTGGAGAGAACTTTATTGTCTATATGTAATGTAAACTTCCTGATCCATCTCGTAAAATTAAATTACATATTTATATACATGGAAACTTTGTAATAACCTCCACTCCAAACAGCTGTAACATTCACTAAAATCGTAAATATTCTATGGAGCGAAAGAAACGGTATGATATCTTAATAAAGGCTGAGCATCATCAATATAATTGTTTTGAACAATATATCTTTCCATGATAATAATTAATCATAACAGCACGAAGTTTAGTTGCCAGCTTCCAACGTAGAAATTTACTATAGCCTCGGCAATGCCGGATTTTATAGAAAAGTTTAACACTCGACTTTTGAAAAAAATAACTTAAAACTTTGAAAAATCATCCAGTTTCTTAAAATAGTGAATCAAATAGTAAAACTTCGATTGACTTAGATTAATAGTTATTGCACACAGCATGTCTTTTTGAGTACTTTGTATAATAGATTTTTCAATATTAGTATCTTACACTGTCCAAATGAAATAGGCATTCTTATTCTTTTTACTGTTTAAAATTTTAAGAAATACATGTATTTGTTAATTAACAAGAAATAATAACAAAAAGTGAGTATACATTTTACTTAAAACTCATCTTAAAATTACAAAAAGCGTCATTATTCATCATATGAAACTATGATTTAATTCATCATTTGTGTATAATGATAAATATATTTCATTCAACAAAATTTTGCAGGATATAATTTCGAATAAAGTTTTACAAATACACGAGCGACTCCACCCAATATGGTACATTTACATAGATATTCAATGGCACCTGACGATTTTCCAAGATGATGTCAAATAAAAAAGAAATTTAATAAAGTAGAAAAAACGTTACTTTTTTGTTGGGTTTTACATCGCACCAACACGGTAAAGATTATATGGCGACTTTCAAGCTTAATTGGTGAAGGAAGTTCTCAAGTGCCACTCCGTGCATTATTTTTGACACGAAAGGTCACCTGAGTAGAACCACTGACGTTCTGTAAACTAGCTGGATAGCTTTCCCACATGAAAGAATTCAAACTCCTGGCGGGATTACATGTACAACTAACAGCGGTGAGTGGCAAGTGTCGTCCACTTAAATTAAAAAGACTTGAAACATTTCAACATTTTTATGATAGTAACATATATTTTCATGATAATAACGTACGAATATATATATATATATATATATATATATATATACCCCATACTGAGTATATATATATATATACCAAATTTGATGTAAAATAATTTACCAATAATACCGTTAAAACACTGACCAGTGCGAGCATTTTGGGTACATCAATATGACAACCATTTTCGGTGCTATGTTGGAGCAATAAAGGATTTCTTTTATATTAACAGTTTTTCCGGGTCCTGAACATTGCCTGCAATATCTATAGAATAAATATTGATTAATTTTTTTCTAATAAACGCGTAATGCATGGAAAATGTTAAAATTTCTTACCAGATTAAATGACACTGACTGCACTTTTGCAATAATTTTACTTAGTTTTAATTTCGTACATTCTAGTTTTCTTTCTTTCAGCCTGCCTTCATGATCAGTTGAATATATGACGTCATGGGGCCAATGACTTTTTTTTACAATAACGTCTGTAATATTTATAGGATTTTCTATCATTAAAGTCAGACGATGAACCTGAGAGAAAGTTATCTTTACCGATCTTTTCATAGCCGAGTGAATTGCTCAGATTTTTTGAAAATAAAATTAATTATTTTGACCCACAAAGTGAAATGTAGCAGTTCCTTTAAGACATTCCACGCACCCCATACTGAGTATAGAGTGACCGTATGTCAGGACTCTAAATCAGTAGTATTTAGATGGCGGGGTCGATATTATTAATCTTTTCTCCCTTCAACCCAATATAGTGACTGCCAATCAGTTTTAAAGCCTTTATTTCGTGACAGTTATGAAATCATTTCTACAATTATCGTAAATCTCATCTTTTTAATAAGAAGATAAACTCGAAATATGTCTGCAGAATTAGGATTTTTGCCAGTCACGTTTTCCTATCTCGAGACTTTATATTTCCCACGAGAGTTCAGCCTCGACGAAAGTTAACAAGGGACACTGTAACTCTTTTTTTTCTTCACAAAGACGGAGTGGTATTAAAGTAGGGAAAATCTCTTAGAAATCAGGAATATATCAAAACAACAAAACATGCTTAAACAAGAAATACATGTACATTGTAAGTCAAATAACAATGTTAAGTATTGCAATAAGGCATGGAATGCTGTTCATTTTCACAAAAATGTTAACATAAAATCTTATTATTTTAGTAAAGTTTCAATGTATGTTTATCAAACTTTATTTCATTCAAATCTAAACTTTATTTCATTCAAATCTATTGAGGCGAAAAAGCCAATGAGGCATTAATAAACCAACTTTATATATTCTTTTTATACAATGTAGTATATCCATAGATTTTAACTGTCGAAAAGGTGTTTTAGTCCATCACATTGAAAATGAATAATCCTGTATCGTGCAATTTCCAAACATGGAAAAAGGCAACTAACTGGAAAGAAAATATTACACGGTATATGACACAACGTATTACCGGCGCCATTGAAGGAGATGACAGAGCTCTAAAATTTATTCATTACTACAAGTCGGTTATAAAATTATGTAAGTATATCAAAATTACGTAATAAGTATAATTCCATTGCCATAGAATGATTGTCCACTGACTGGAGATACTATACGGTAATTTTTGACTCGTTTCCTCATTTAACAAGCGGGTTAAAAATAAAAGCTTCTAATAATCCGTGAACATTATTTTTCTGACCTATATCTTAAGTTGACATAAATGCAATGGAGGGATTTAGTTATATACACGTACACAATCATTACTTAGAGCCACGCATGCTAACTATCAACGCAACGTGTCTTTTCTTAAGAATGTTAAAGGCCTCCAAACTAGCCCGGTCGAAGTGAAAATGCTGATGCTGTTCTAGAATCTGTCGCTGATTACAGAAACACAGTGAAAGTGGCTAACATTCTGACGATCAAGATCACTCTTTTATTAATTTCTTTTTTTTATATCTTAACTTTATCTACAAATGAGACTTTAACCTATCATTTGAAATATTTTTCTCTTGAAATGCAAGATTTTAATTCGGTTGATGATCGAAAAATCATTTTTTTAAACGCAGTTACAGGGCAACTATAAATAGAGCAATAAATACGAAAACATTTAATATCCTTTGTAAAGGATGTGGAAGAAAACTGATCCCTCAGAAGCATTAATCGAAAACAAAAAAGCATGAATATTGCAGACACGGTGTGATCGAGTCTATACACGAGTGTTAATTAAAACTGAAACATCCCTTATATCCCTAGCACCGGCTTGAGTGGTACTGAATTTTTAACACTTAAAAGTGCCGAAATCAGTAAGCCTTCTCTATAATCCACTCATTTTTGTTAGACTTTAGGTTATTCTCTATATTTTCATGTAATGTAAAATCGCATTGAAATGATTGACATCCGTTTGATTTTTAAAATTCTTTTACTGTGTGTCATCAAAAAGTGTTACTTCGATGCAACCATTGCATTGATAACTTTTTCATCTTGAGAAAATACTACAAATAAAAGTGTTAAGGCTTATACTACAGTTACATAAACATATTGGTTGATTTAAAATGTTTCTGTTGCTCAATTATAGTTTAAACAAATTCTATTATACAATATTCATTCTGTATATATGATTATGTTACAGTAGCATATGCCTGTGATATTTTCTCAAGATGGAAGAGTTATCAAGGCGATAGATCTAGATGCATAGAAAAAGTCATTTTAATGACACACAGTAAACGTAAAGAAATAGAATAATGCTATTGTATACATAAAATGAAAAGTAGAACGAACTGTTAACTCAAACCACTCATAGAAGTTATATATGAGTTTTTTTTAAATTTTTATATTGAACTTAAAAAGACGAAAACTAATCTCCCACTTGGTTTGTGTTTCTATAGTTGTATATATAACAATTCAATAAAAAGGAAAATTCTGTGATGCGAGCTCGTGTATGCTGTCGAACAGCCTCGACACGTGTATGTGGTCGCACGGTCGAAAATTTATAATAGAATTACAACGTTTTACGGAAGCGTACTGGTGCCAAATCTCACTCTTCCATAAAAAACCCCTAATAGGAGTTTGTCATTATTTTAGGAGTTAAAAAAGCTTAAAGACTCTGTTTCTTCTAAAAAGCAGAAATTAGAAAATTTTCACTCCCTGTTACAATTGATTAGTTATTTTAACTGCTTATAAGGACAAATACTGATTTTAACTCTTAATATGATCGAAGTTTTAAAAGCATAAGTAGGACAAATAGAATTAGATCTTTGTATATCCAAATTAGGAACTGAGATATAAACTCTAAATATCGACTTTGTAAGTCCTAACTAGGAAAAATAAAATCCTAGTTTTAACTTTGAAGCCCATAATTAGGTTTTTATACAAAGTATTTATTAGGATTTTATTACTCCACATACGGTTTTAAATAGTATATACACAGTTCTAATTAGGCTTTTTTCTCCTAAATAGGAGTTAAAATCGTAATTAGTCCATTATTTTTCCTAATATGGTTTTTAAAAGTCCTTATTGAGTGTATCAAATTTCTAATAAGGGTTTTGTTTTCAACAAATTTCTTTTAATTAGTATTAACAAAGTCTTTATTAGGCTATCATAACTTCTAATTAGAAGTTATGTTTTATAGATTCTATAAAGAAACTAACTCACAATTTGGACTTTGTAAAAATTCCTTAAAGAGACGAAGAAACTTATGATAATGGGGTTATAAGTCTTAAGTTTTCCTACTCCTACGTCAAAGTTAGGATGCACTTTCACCCATTACTCTTGATTAGAACTTTATAAGGACTAACTCTTAAATTAGCGTTAAATAAAAGCCATTCAGGGCGTTTTTGCGTATATGACTTTCAGAAATTTTCAAACTCAGATATTCTGATTGGATGAAAAAGCAGGAGACGAATTCTTGTTTGTAAAATCACAAGTGATAATACTAATGCATAGTCTTTACTTGTACGAGCGTGCAAGCGTGCGTGCGTGTGTGTGTGTTTTTTTTACATTTCTGAACACAGTCACGACTTGTGCAGATATTGTTAAAAAAGTTAGAGTCCATCCGATGGAAAAACACAAGAATCGTTCAGATAATTCTACAAGCAAACCACTTTGTATGTTAAAAGTCCGATATCTAACCCATAAAATTTCATCGAGACCCCAAGCTCAAAAACAATGTGGTTCCCAAAATTCAAAATGACCGCCAATATGGCGGCTGCATTGTATTCAATATTAACATACTCGTATATTTATGTTGAAACTACCAAATTAAGATATTCTTATCATTTTTGTTACATATAAACATTGTAAATGAACTGTGTTTTTGAATAGATTGATTTTTCATGAAAAAGAAGGATAAAATAACAAATTTTCAGCCATTTTATAGTTGTAAAATGTATGAAAAATCGAACTACAGTAGAATCCCTACTTAAGACCACCCCGGAATTAAGACCACCCCGCTATTGAGACCATTTTTTAAAAGTACGGAATTTTTTGTTCTTTATGTCAATGGTTACATGATCCAGAATTAAGACCACCTCACTTATCCACTTTTAAGACCACCATATTCAGTCCCATTTCTTTGTTTGTTCTTTATTTGACCCCACTATTGAGATCACTGATTTAAAGTCTATTTCATTTATAATCTATACAGTTTACTGTTGAACCAAAAATAAAGTAATGCTTACAGAAGATGTATTTCGTCAAGTTTGAGGAAGTGTTTTTATTGAGTTTGGCAGAATAAATACTTGGCCATCTTAAAGAGAAACATTCTTCCTAAATCTTATAAAGTTTGCTATTGTACCAAATATTTAATGGTTATTGAAGAAGTATTTCATTAACTTTGGCATTGTTCAATGGTCTTACATATATACAGTTTATTATTGCAATTAATTAATTTCTTTTTTTTTCTTTTTTTCTTTTTTTTTTTTACCAAAAATACTTCAATGCCAACTCAATATGTACTTCGTTGAATTTGGCAAAATACATACTTAGTCAATTAAAAGAGAAAAACAGTTCATTATAGTCTCATACAATCTGTTACTGTATTCATCACTTTTGTTTGTATACCAGAAACATTTAAATGCTTACTGAAAAAATGCTTTTCACTTATTAATGTTAAGGAAGAAAGAGGGCTTATTATTGCCTTTGCACTAATGCTCACCATTTGTATATATGGGATGTGTATTTGATTTGTTCATCATTTCTTGCTATAAACATTTGTACAATGTTTAATGCTGAATAAAATCTATTGTCATTGTCATATCTAAATGGTTCAAAATATCAAAAGATATAATAAATAATTATTTAAAGAATTAAAAAAAAGATTTTAAGTCAACACCTACCTAGATCTTAAATTTGTTGACTGCTCTAAGGCATGACATGACACCTAATTTCACAAGGTGTCAAAAACACCTTATATCAATGGGATATTGTATGAAATAAGGTGAGAAAGTAAATTTAAGAGTGGTTTAATCTTGCTTTAAGCACATTGATTATGCGAAGAACTAATTTTTTATATGATGGGTGAATTATATACATCATATAATAATTAATATTGAAATTGATTTTGAAATCAGACAAAATAGCATTTGATATTAGATTTCTTTCTTCCCACCAGATGTTAATTTATAACAGAGTTTTATGTTGTATTTGCAGGTATACATATTGTTTGTTCATACAAAATGACTTAAATAGAACATGGTCAATGAATGTGTAAGCATTGATAAGAATATTCACAATTAAGACCACTCCGCAATTAAGACCACTTTGTTCCAGTCCCGATGGTGGTCCTAATTGAGGGTTTTTACTGTAATTACCAAAAACTAAGTTTCACTTTTACTGGTGCTTCAAATGAGCCATCAAGTATATCAAACAATCATCAGTAAACAAGTTTATGGTATATATTGTCATTTTACAAAAGTTTCTACACCTATGGCTTTTCTTTGTCTTAATGAGGCGACGCGAAAAGTGGGTGGGGTGAACAGACCCTAATGTAAAAAATGTTAATCACACACGCTGCCTCGATCTGTGCAATCCCAACAGAATCACTAAAGTGAAAATAATGATTTAAATTCCTACTGATGTTTGGCTCTATTGTAGATTTATTTATAGAATATAAGTACAATTTCTTATTTTTATATATCTAACCTTTTACCGCATGAGCAAAAAATGGCCGTTTTCATTTAAAGGCCTCCTGTTTCAAGTTCAAACTACTATGAAACTATGAAAAATGCTTGAATACTGATGAAACTTGGCACAAATGTTGATAGCCTCTGTAACTGCAGGCTCAATCTTAAATTTCCTGTTACCATAGCAACGGGGGGACTTCTCAAAATTGCAAAAAAAAATCACTATTTTGCATTTTTTCCCATCAAAACTGATTTCAAAGTCCTGCAACTTCTCAATGGATTGAGATATGGTAAAAGGCTTTTCAGCGTTGGTTACATGTTACCTTACGATCGGCCTGAGGTCATTTTAAGCCTGTCACATGTCCAAAATTTTCTTGGTGATGAGAGGGTCTTCCCCCTTCAAACCCCCGAACAGAATAGGGGCACATCCCCCTTTTAACATTTCTCAAACGAAAAACAGTATTTGGTATTTGGGGCCTAAATACGATATTTTTTTCACTTTTTGAGGCCTCAAAAGGAAGGGGGGGGGGGGCAAAGCCGTCAAAACACGTCTATATAAGGTAAAAGTATAATTTTAAGATAAACACACAAAAAACACTGGTTTTTAAAAAAGAAACCAGACCGATTTTGATTTTAATTCTGATAAAATAGCTGTTATCTTTTCTTCAGCATTATAACAGATTGCTCACAAGAGTATTCCAGCAACCTACAATGTATTGCAAAATAAAGAAACCATGGTTTAAGGATAAACGTTAGAATGCTGTAAGTCAATAGAAAGTTTATCTTCTAAAATCCGAGCATTGTCCAACATCCAAAAACCTAAAACATCATGAAATATTTAGAGCCAAAGCTTGAAAATCAATTCATCATCTTAGCGTTAGTCATGGAAGTCGTATGTTTCAGATATAAATGCAAATATCCCTATAAAGAAAGTATGGAATGCAGTTAGATAGATAAGCAGTAAATAAATATATATACATGTATATATATCCCACTACTTAGTCAATTGAGATCAAGTAGTTGTCAAGATGCAAAAATACAAAAGGTAATTAAGAAAACATTTGCAAAAAAAAAAACTCTTCTTCAAATAATTATTTCAAAAGAGTTTCTACAGCATGAAAATTCTAAAGTTATAGGATAACAAATAAATTTTACTTTAGCAAATGACAAAATTCACAATTCTCTCTTTTCTATCAAAGATTAAGTTGATTCGATCAAGAAAGCAAAAGATACAGCAGCAGGTCCAGATGTCATTTACTATAATTTCTTAAACACCTTCCACATCAATCTCTTGAAATATTTTCATTTTGTGCTCTTCTTAACATATTTAAGAACAGTTCGTTATCTGTTGAATTTCCTAAATGTTGAAAGGAGCTGTGGTTATCCAAATTACTTAACCTGAAAGGGATAGCACTGACCCTGCAAATTACCGTCCAATTTCACTTTCAAGCTTTTTATGCAAAACATTTGATAGAATGGTAAATAATCCCCTGGTATGGCATTTAGAAGTAAAAGGAATAATTTCTAGCTTTCAGTCATGTTTCCGTGAACAACATAGTACAAACAATCATCATATTCATCCCGATTTTTTTATATGAAAATCTTGAATAAATAAACAACTCTCGGCTTCAATTTAATTTGATCTTGTAAAACCTTATAATACAGCATGGAAACATGGTATTCTTAAAGAAATAAAGGATGCAAGATGAAATAGTAGACTTCCAATCTTTATTTCTACCTTTCTTGTCGATAGAAACTTTAAAGTAAGACTTGGTTCAACTTCTGATGAAAAGCTTTCTGTTCAATATACAGCTAGGGTATCATCAACTGGTAAAAGTCCTGCTAAAACAAAATTACATCTACAATATTTTTAACAAACTAAAGGAAGCTAGCCCCTTTGTTTAAAGGATAGTTTAGAAAAACTTTAAGTAGATCCAAAGTTTAAAATGTTGTAGATGTTTCTCTGTGGACTTAAATTCTCCAGAAGTTCAAATTAGTCTTTCAAATTTAAAAAAGTCATCCATTTCTCCTGATTTTATTTAAGAACATTTTTCAAACTTCAAAGAACATCTAGATTTTATTCATATTTAAACAGACGATTCCAAAGATTGTTTTAAAGAAGGTGCAGTTGTCTATAAAAAATCATTTTACATTGTGGATGAGACTACCTGAAAATGTATTTATATTTACTGCTGAAACAAAAGCTTTTGATTTAGCCTTGTCAAACATTTTACAACATAATAATTTGTAACATTTTTCAGATTCACTCTATGTGCTATTTTATATCAATCAAAATAGAAAATTTGATAATATTATCTCTAAGCTCTTGTTGTGATTTCATGATATATTTAAAGCCAAGGCAGTAAAATTATGTTGGATCCTAGGCCACGAAGGACTACAAGGATATGAAAAGTTTGTCTAAAGGAACCTTAAAAACTCAACCTTTACTGTTACCAAACTTTTAACCTTCATATTAAAAACTTATATCATCTGAATGGAAATCAAATTGGAACAAATGATATAAACCCCTGACTTAACGTGTCACCATCTCTGTCTCCATCATGATCAGGTTGGTCTTCTGAGATGTTCAACATGACACAATAGAGTTACACATTCTCATCTTTTAACAAGCCATTATACTGAATGCTATGATCTTGCACATGTTCATCATAGATATTACCGATTAAATTCACCTTCACAACTTTTTGACCCATTTCCTTCCTTAACATTGATCGACTACTTAAGAGATATAAGCCTGTATTATAAAAGTTATTAACTCCTTTTTAACCCTTTTTATGTTTTTTTTAATTTTTATTATTTTCTTTTTCATCTTTGATATTCTTATATGAACAAATAAATTACTATTCATGTAGTGTTCGGCACGGTATGGCCAGTTGTGTGCCAATGTGCCATTTAACCCAAACACACAGTCATAAATTAATAAAGTGTCATTGTCCAGCTTAATTTAAGTAAGCTTAGGAGCTGCATGCTTCCAAATTCATGCTAATTTTCAGGAAAATGTTAAAATTCATTAAAAAGTAAAATACTGTCAAGTGAACAAAAAAAAGGAAATTATACTTTCAAACAATACTTAAAATTTATTAAGTAGGTCAGAAAATGCAAATACATGTATAGCACTTACAAATACGGTGAAAAAATACTGTAAAATCAGGGATTAATTGCATACTGCTTTAATCTATTTCTGGAATTGTGAATAGATCAACCTTTCTAAAATCTTTAAAATATTTCTTTTGAAGTTGATTTTCCTTAAAAATATTTAAGCTCACCTGGAGGCAATCAACTTGAATTTCTTTTAATTTCAAAAACCTGTGAAGTTGGCCAGTTGTTGAATTTGGCACCATAGAACCCTTTGATTTCGATATAAGCCAAAACATAAACTCGTTACAAATCTTGGTCAAGATAAAAAAGCTGATCCATTATTTCTATGACAGCTTCTGGAGGAAGTAAATGTGCTAAAAGCTGATCTTCCATGCACAGTGCTATGCAAATCTAACAGCTGCTGATACAAGCTACAAAATTTCAAACATTGTGTTAAATATTATTCAGTGACCATTAGATATTACATTGTATTCTGTTGAATATAAAGGTATTGTTTATTATAGTGTCACCCCTATTGAAAGGGCCAGCCATTTTGACTTATGTGACACCTTTTGCTTACATACCATGTACCTCCCAACTTCTACCACTATGCCAGGCGCCAGGCGGATAGAAATCGATAACCATTCATTTTAACTACCTAATTTTAATCTTAAATTATTTACTATCCCTTAACTATAATGACATAATACTTTGTTACAATTTTTGATGACTGTTCCAAGCTTTTGTACAAGTATCTGATAATCGCAATTCAACACGTTTATAAACTTGGTAGTACTTTGATAAAACATTGTATATGTTCATGTCTAAGTACATCGTATAAAGTTCATTTTATGATACTTCTAAATCGTTACAAAAATCACATATCAATTATTGGTATTAAAATTTTTTCATCAGATATAAAGAATAAATTAAAGACATTAAAAAAGTAATTGAGAGACAGCGTACAGCCAAATAGGGACTTGAACCAATGACTTTCTAAAATACTTATTTACTTAGATGTCTTTCTTTTACTTCAACTGCATCCACCAGAAAAAAGACAATTTACAGGAGTTTATCAAACACCATGCACTTGTGTCCTCTATAAAATTTAATTCGTCCTACAAACGCCTAACGCTTTGGTTAAATATTCTTGAATTGGTTGATACATATTTTTCGTATTATTATTCAAGTGAAAATTATTTCCATAACATTTAGAGATGGTGTTTTTCAGCATACAGTTAGATACTATAATATTCTTCATAACTATTTCTATATTTGGCCGATCTTGGCATATAAATTAACTGTTTGCAGCCGTTATATCAATGATAAAGACACACACACTGCAGATCTGGCTCTGTTCAAAGACACTGCTGCGGCAAAGAAACTTATCTGCAGTTTTTATGGCCGAACTGTGTTCGCTGCGTTTTGTTTTCGGAACATAAATTGATTGATATGAATCAGTTATTACAAGTAACTTAGTGCTGAAATATGGAGATCTATATATCAAGTTTCTGGTAGAAGAGTTAAACAGATTAGAGGAACTTCTAAATGACAAGAAGGACCACCCAGGCATGCGCATTTGATCATTGGGAAATGAAGATATGCGAATTCAATTTACCAAATGTTATTAATGAAAGTGCATCTTATTGTTTTATTGTAATTTATATCGTATTTGTTATCGTAAATGAATATGTACGTGATAGCACTAATAAATGATTTGGAACCTTATTGTAATTTAAACAATTTAGGTATATCATAGTTTGTCAAACCACGTGTTATATGATTGCATATTTCTTAAATAAAAGTGCGTCAGGCCTTTCGATGCAATTCAGTTGAAAATAACGATTAATATTTATTTAACTTTATTAAGTTATCACTCAATTAAAGGATTTTCATTTTTTCTTTAAATATAAATCCGTTTATATATCTTTATTTTACCAACAGATATGTTTACTTAATATGTGTGTGTGTACGTGTGTACGTGTGCGCCTGAATAACTGCTATTGTTATGGTATTTAAATGTTTATTCAAATTAATTTTGTAAAACAAAATATGTATATCAGTTGTTTCTATGATTTTCATGTATTACTCTGTAATCTTCAAAATTTAAGTAGCATTATAATGTCTAAAACTCCTAAAACACCATCATGTTAGCAGATCGTTGATGAAACATTGAGGGTTATTTCTCTTTGCACTTAAATATTGTTTGGGATCATTTTGTATATTTGTAAAACTGGATGACCATCTTTGCACGAGATCGTGACTACTCGGACCGATTTACATTACCAGATATAAAAATCTGTCACCTTAAACTTTGTATTACAGAACTAACAAACACACAATAGATGATTTTTACAACGTCATACAAAATCTGTTCGAGAAAATTTTTAGAATTTTAATTAATTCACTGAATCCATGGTTTTATAGAAATGATATATTTTCAGTAAACTGAAAATGTTGGTAGTATTTGCTCTTATTGTTGAAGTGACATTATGCCCAACAAAATGTAAATCATAAGTCAAAATAACTCTACATTTTTAATTTGTTTTCAATTAAATAATCTACTTCGCAAAACAAATAATGACCGTTGTGACCAGAATAAATTTCAAATGATATCCTTCAGATTATTTTTACGGAAAAGTTAAAATGATAAAAGAGTGGAACAGCCGTTTTTTATATATATCCATGGAAGTTTTAAAATATTATCCTAATATTTACGAGTACAATAATGGGTATTGGTCATTCTTTTGAAATATATTGTTAGTCCAGCACATGATATCACTTTTACAAGCAACTTTGGGTTAATTTCAAACAGCTGTAAAAAAAGAACCATATTAATTCTAAGTAAACATCCTCGTCACGTGATTATTCATGCAGCTAATTATATTCAAAGCAAAACGTAAGCTATGCATTTTTAATCAAAAGTTGAATTTTAATTTTGTGTTTGTAGAATATTGCCGACCTACTAAAATGCAAAATCTAAATGTTCAAAGGCATTTTAAAGTGCTTGTAGATACTAATGATAAAGTTTGTATGCTGTTTGTCATTGTGACTGTTGTTTGTATTTTTAATTGTAAGTCAATCGGAGCTCAAACGAGCGTAAATCTTTTGCATCAATATAACGCATTAACGCAATAGAAATAGCAGAGCGGTTCTGACCAAGTGCACAAAGCAGTTTTGGAAATACCTGTTACAGTAGTCTGTAGTTTCGGTAATTTAGATGAATGTATTGAGTTACGTTTACCCGGTTTCAGAAGACATGCTTAGTTTTGGACGTTGACCTGCTGATCACAAGGCCACCGATTGAAATGTTAAACTTTCTGACATTTCGAGTGCAAAATATGTTGTTTTCTGTGATATATACACATACTGTATTTGTGACAAGAGCAGGGCCTTTCAGATTTTGTAGAAACATAATTAAAAAGGTGTTAATACATCGATCAAAGTTATAAGAGTTCATATTAATCCAATTTCCGACGTTCCAATACTTTTAAATTTTACTGTAATTGCCATGTTTAACATAAATGTTGAATATTCCATTTTGATGAAAGATCACAAAGAAATAACTGTTTAAAAAAACTAATTTCAAGATTAAATTATTAAACAAAACTGTTACATCAATCAATGCTCGTGGATGTAAAATGTTGTCTCTTATATGAAAGTCAGTGGCTTAGAAATACCCTCATCTTTTATGCAGTAAAACTAACGATAACTTGTTAGAAGTATTAAATTTACGTGGCTAATTCATATTTTGTACTAAGTAATTGCATAATATATCGTCTGTAACAACTAAACGGAACGAAAAAAATCGTTTGATAACCTTGATAATGTGAATATGACTCTGGGCCCCTAAGGAGAATAAATCTCGGAAGTATTGTTAAGAGGTCTATTTAAAATACACGCTTTAATAGTTAAAACTTACAGGACAGGAGAAGGCAATGGTTAAGGGAACATTGTTCACATCAAGTCACTGCGAGGCATTGATTTTTCATCGACTTATTGCAGACCGGTACCAATTCATGAATATTTAACAGTTTTTATGGAATTCTATATAATAAAAGGATAAACCTTTTTGCCGCGCCTTTCACCAATGCAACTCTGGAATTCTTTTCTTTAATATATATTTATATATATAATGACATAAGAGACGGCGGCATTTTTTTATATTTTTTTCTATGCTATAATCTTTTCAATGAAATTTGAAATCACTTATAAGGAGAGTATTAAATGTGAAAGACAAAACCGAAAATACGCGCAATAAGGAAAAATATAAAATTTAGGATATCATTTCTGGGGAAAAATAAGGTTGTTTTTGTGTGATAGAAGAAGCATCTTTCATGAAACAATGCCGAGATCTTTCATGGTGAGACATAAAAAATGTCGACGTTGTCAAAGTGTAACGGAACGAAAATATCCGGACTGCATGCCGCAGATAGGTGAGTCTCTTTTTAACCGATTTTTTTTTAAGTTAGTTTAATGAACAATTAATAATGATTGTAATAATTATGATTATGATGATAAAATATTCCGTATTGAAAAATATTTTTTTCATTTAATCATTATTTAATATTTTGCAATCTTTTTTTTTGGTATAAATTTTACCTGAAATGATTTTATTAAACAAGAAACAAAAATCTGCGTTGTGTTTAACTGTTTCGTTTCAAGTATTTCTGTCAACTTTACATTCATTGCTTAGTACTGGTTGGTTCCAGGAACGGATTCGAGAGTGTTTCAATAAGCTTATAGCTTCCAACACAATCGAACTAAAATAAATTTGTATAAACCAAGTATTTCTGACATTTTTTTTTACTTTAGATAGGAATGAAACATTTATCGTAGTAAAAGATGTTAGTTTATTTTATGCAACTCGTTCTTTAGTAAAGTTAAAGGTTTAATTGCTTATTCATATATAGTAAAAATAATAGTTTTGATTCTGAATAAATTTTTGTATAACTTAAGATTCATTTCACGCCCTCACATATATATAACAGGTCCTATAGAGTATGTTTCACATATATTTAGCAATTGAAACTGATAAGACGCTTTCATACTTCACTAGTAACCTATTACTGTTATGTGAAATATAAATTTGATGGTATAAATCTTTTATTCTTGTGAAGAATATCACAATTGACAGTAATGATTTAATATTTTATGTAAAACGAATTGACCAGCTCATCTAGGGTCATACAACTTCTAAGGTATTGATCATACTGGCATTAGTACCATTAGAAACTTTTTTTTATTATTATTACAATGTTTCGAGTTCTTTTTGTTATTATTACATTTTAAAGACTTTTTTTTATTTAAGGTCAGTAGTGGTAATTTTACTGTCAAGATTAATCATGTATAATATGTTCTTTTAAATTGTTTTTATTATACATGTACATGACATGAACGTCTCTTATAACTCTGTATATAGTGGCTATGTTTTACTGATATGTAGATTTATATACTGTGATATTTTATATGGTTACATTAATGAGACAATAAACTAATAAAATACTAATATAAGAAACAAAAATATGCGAAAGTAACTCAGCAAACTATTTTATATCGCTTTCTTTTAAATTCGAGACTGAAATTTAGATATTTTTTTCTGTATTCAAAATATCTAATGATTTGAGCAGATTAATGTTTGTAATTGTGTTATAATATTCCAAGTAAATATATCTAATTGTATTCTAATTGATTTCAGATAATCCAGTTGTTATTTAAATTTTGTTGTTTGCAAAATTAATATTTCACGTTATACGATGCATTTTTATGACCAATTTTATCAGCAACTCAAAAACTTTTGTTTCTACACATTCATTGGTAATATTAAGCATTCTAAGATTTTCATTTATCATTTAATATACCCCTAAAGTTATTTAATGAATAGAAAAGACTTTGGACAATTCGTTTTTAAATTACGACCACGAGCATTGTAAAATACACGTATAAGGAAAATGGAACTATAAAATGAAACTTTGGTAACAGCCCCTACATCTTTTTCTAAAAAGTAAAATTATTTTAACTATTTTAAGAAATACCCATATAATAACGGATTGCGATTTTTGAATTACCTTAATACAAAACTTCAACCCCAATATAATTTTGTGTTTATCTCTTACTTTTAAAAACTCAAAAATGTTTGAATCAGATTCTTCCACCTATTTCGTTTTCAAATTTTATAAAATTCTAGCAAGAAATTTTCTCCCTGAAAGTTTAAATACGCGTATAAGCACTATAACAATGTTGAATTATGAATATGATTTGTAAACAGACATGGAAATATAAATAACACGTTATTGTTAAACGGACACGTGCAGATCTCGTGGGAACAATTATTTTCAATAAGAATGTACGGTTTCTTTATTTGCATACATAAAAATCTCATTTTCTAGTTGTTTGTGGCTTTAAATTTATGAGGTTTGGGGAAAGTTATCGCAAAATAATCATTTTTCCGTAGATTGAATATAAATCAGTGTACAGCATTAGTGATCTGGTTGGCGAGAAAAGATTTTAGTAACATTAAGAAAGTAGAGCTTGGGACATAATCGTTGATATAAAGAATTAAATTGATGCTTGAATTAAAGAGATAATAAAAAAGATGGGACAGTAATACTTGTTAAGAATATAACTGAATACGTTGAACGAGAATGTTTATTATCGCTATCTTAGTTAATATATTTTAACATATGATGATAATACTTTGTACGAGGGCAAGACATTACAACAGCAGCAGCAACAACAACAACATTAAAAACAAAGAAAAAGATAATTTTAGAAAAGGTACAAAAATATTGAAATGATATTTACTGAGTGTATCCGATATAAATTGGTTACACGTGATATATTTATATTGGCGTTTGATTTTTCAGTAGAATGCATGTCATAATAAATAACAACACAACACAATGCAATACAATATACATCAGCGCATTATGACACATAACAACATATCAGCACTCGTTACATTAAACTATATAGCAATACATTACAACGTATTACAAGATATTGCAACAAATACAACGCACCTTAACATATTATAAAACATTACAACTTATTACCTTACATTACAACCTATAATTTTAAATTACAATGCATAATAATACACACATTACTATTTACATTACATAACAACAAATTACAGCGCATTACAATACATTACGAAACATTCTTATAAATTACAATGCATAACAATGCAATACAATACAATGCAATACAATACAATTCAATAACAGCACATAACAAAAGATAACAATACAATGTCAGTACATTACACAACATTTCAATGCAATACAATACAATGCAATACGATACGATACGATACGATACGATACGATACGATACGATACGATACGATACAATACAATACAATAGTTGGTAAATGTACCCTTTTTCGTTCATTTTTCATCTGCAGAAGCACGGTGACGTATTTCAACATCCGAGCATAAGCGTTTTGTTGTTTGTACAAAGAAACCGGTCACACGCGAGTGCAATGCAATTGACAATGTTTAGACAATGACATTACCAGGACCGTCATCGCAGTCAGTCTGAGTCACAAATATGGTGGTTGATTTGTGCTATTCGCCCCGCGACTCCGCCATTTTAACTTGTTTATTTTCGACTTTTCGCTTGGCGGGGTCACGCTAATAGGCGGGGGCGCGGGCGAATTTTTATTTTATTAAACTTCGCCCCGAGCTCCCGCTTATTAGCGTGTTTTCACTCCGCGCTTCTTAAATATTGCTCCGCGCTCCCGCGGGGCGAAGTTTATTATCAAACTTCGCCCCGCTCTCCCGCTAATAAGCTCCGTGTCCCCGCCATTTTAATTTGTTAATTCTCGACTTTTCGCTTGGCGGGGTCTCGGGGCGGAAACACGAATGGCACAAACCAGCCCTCATACTAAAAGGACATCTAAAAACGGCGCGTGTTCGTGTGATTTTATCCGTTAATGCATGTTATTTTTCTCCCTTTATGTATACTTGCGTGTGCAGTTTTGATGCAAGTATGACAAGTTTTACAAGTTTTATTTATATTAAACCAGAAGGTCAACGACCCATGTGGCAAAATGTACTGTACAATTACAAATATGGCAGTATACATACTACACGGGGTGGAACCCCACATGCATCCTAGAAATGAGCATCGGTAAAAAGTATAATTATGTGAATTCATAACCATTCACTCTAACACGACCAACCATTCACTCTAACACGACCAAAATATTTCCTGTTGAACATAGAAGGACCAAAAGTGTGTGTAAATATGCAATAAAATCACTGTTGATGATCTATATTTAGACTAGGGTCGTATTCCTTAAAAAATGCGACTTTCTGAAAATTAATACGGAAAGAAATATTACACAATTAAGAAGAATTATTAAATAAAAGTTTACGAATACGCGTGTTCTTCACATGAACATAAACATTAATGGGCAAGAGGCTATAGTTTGAAATTCTAGTTAAAGAAGGAAAGTTATATTTGAGGGCAAGATGCTATATACAACAAAATACATGTTAAATGTTATACATGTATTCTAATAGAATGGGAAATAATTCAAAACATATTTTATTCATGGTAAATTATACAATAAATCATGCAATATTTTATTTGATAATTGAACCATATAAGCTGCCAATTAAAAGCCTTTTGTTGAGCAACATTCAATACTGATGCAATTACAATGTAAAAACTAAATATTATGTTAGATACATACACGTATATATAATCTGTATCAAAATCTGAACAATATATACGATATTTGTTATTTACATAACTTTTTTTTATAACTTCCGGTTATAATTAATTCAAGTGACACAATTTCCAATTAAATTACAAGACAATATAGTTGATACTGTACAAAACACTAAAATAAAATGAGCCGTGTCATGACAAAACCAACATAGTGGGTTTGCGACCAGCATGGTTCCAGACCAGCCTGCGCATCCGCGCAGTCTGATCAGGAACCATACTGTTCGCTATCAGTTTCTCTACTTGTTATAGGGTTTGTAACCGAACAGCATGGATCCTGATCAGACTGCGCGTTAGCGCAGGCTGGTCTGGATCCATGCTGGTCGCAAACGCATTATGTTGGTTTTGTCGTGACACGGCTCAAATGTAAAGCATGAAATGTGTAGCTTTATGTAAAGTAATCACTTGTCTCAAGACTCATTATGATAATCTAAATGTTTTAAACTTTTATCTTTGATAAGTGTGAAATACTTATATTATTTAACTGGATATATAAACTACATGTATATAAAATAGTTCACTCATTGTGCATCATTGTAAACCACTTTAATAAAATTGGCGCATTGGTACATTCTAAATTTGTATTGTTTCTTGTTTAGGGCCTCATGGAAGATTGATATGTTGTTCAAATGAGTTTCTTCGTTAAAAAAAGTCATCATCATTATCATTATTATTATTATTATTATTATTATTATTATTATTATTATTATTATTATTATTATTATCAACATTTCCTACTATTCTTATATTTCTTATATTCACTCTAGCTGTGTATTAAAATACATGCCGCCTTAAATTTCCGAAGTCTTCAGTAGATGCATCCTATGTCCGCTATATTCTATACACATCTTTTCATATCTTTCGTACTTGGAATGATTTTTTTTTATCTTTTAGGATATCCGTTTAATCTTGGGAAGTCGGTTTTTGAAGAGAACGTAGACATTGACATTTTCCCGCCAGAATGGCCAAAATCCATGAACTACTTTGAAACGTCCCTGCCAGATAAAGAACAACCGCTTCCTGAGCAAAATAACAACACTTTAAAGTATGGCAATTATCTACAGGCAGACAGTTACATGTCTCACTATTCGTTTTGTTCTGGCTACGCCATGACTGAAAACATGGATAACCGCGCAGACTCCCCTCTTGATTTGAAAACTATCCCCGAGAACCCAACAAGAAATAACACAACAAGAAATGACGCAACAAGAAATGACCCAACAAGAAATAACCAACTATCACCAAGTGAAATATGCGAGAAGCAAATAATTACTATGGATAGATATAAAGACTACTCACAGACAATGAGCAGGGAACCGGAAGGACAATCCATCAAGAATTTACACAGCACAGCCAGAAACTTCACGCAGATGTATTTAAATGGAAATTACACAAATAAAACTCTTTACGATAACACCGGCAAGATATTTCGGTGTCACGAGTGCGGAAAAACATTCAAGCGGTCGTCGACACTGAACACGCACCTTTTGATTCACAGTGATACAAGACCCTATCCCTGTGGGTTTTGCGGGAAAAGATTTCACCAGAAATCAGATATGAAGAAACATACATATATACATACTGGTAAGTATTTATAAGTTGTCAATCATTACATAAAATCAACGTCATTTTCCTAATATTTCACCTGATATTAATACAAGATTCACAATAACGTCAGCGGTCCGACAAAAAATATAGTGACCTCCTGAGCGGATACTATTATGTTTTTATGGAACCGCTAAAATTAAGTTGTATGGTGTAAGCCGCGCATTGACTGAACGTATTTAGCATACTTAATACGAAACTTTGTTTTTAAACATACAATATGATTCCTTTACTCGTTGAACTTTTACCATTATGTCTGAGTAAAGTAAGTTATGATGCACGATTCTATGGATCTCATATAATTAAAGTGACCCCTAGTCCCAAACATTAACGTTCAATGTTTGCGAGCTGATTCTTAAATGACTTTTTTCCAACTTTAACTTGGACAGTATTTTCTATCATGAACTTTCTTATTTGTAACATTCCGCAATAAAAGATGATTTGAAAGAAACACTATATATTAAAACTACTTTATAAAAATTATAACACATTGCGAGCTTAGCTTAGCTTCAAAATACGTGTGACTTTACAGAGTGATGTTACTTATTGGGTTTTGATTTTTTGTGTACAGGTGAGAAACCACATCGGTGTACAGTATGCGATAAAAGATTTAGTCAGTCCTCCAACCTGATCACTCATAGCCGCAAACACACGGGATATACACCTTTCAACTGCGACAAGTGTGGCAGAACTTTTCAACGAAAACTTGAGCTAAGAAAACACCGTGAGTCGGGAAGATGTTGAAGACATCGTGTGTCTGGTAGATGCTGAAGAAAAAAAACACCTAAAAAGTGACATAGTGGAATCTTGCTCATAGATTCAATTAAGATAAAAGTATATAAACACTGGACAGAGCATATATGTTAAAGTAAAGGAATAGCAAAAAAGTCCAAGATCTATGATAGATATTACTGAACAGCAATTAACAATACGAACATATCCGCTTGTCTCTCATACTTTACATCACGTTCTCTTATGTATTCCATAATACTGACATATACGCCATATTTTTACTATTTAACTCAGTGCAATACTGAACAACCGACATGTGTACGGTTTGGTTACTTTCTTAACATTTTAAATGTTTAATATCTCTTCAAAAAATTGTATCCGTTTACATGTGTAAAAAAGAGGCAATTTGGATCCAACAAAAACTAACATGAATTAGAATATACGAATACATTTAAATTTGAAAAACGAATTTTCTTACCCGGCAATGTCAGTCATAAACAGATTGTCATTCAAAATAAGTCTCTAAACAGCTCCCTGTGAATAGTTTTAACATACTAGTGTTAAAGGAAGTTAAATGCTATGTACTAAGTTATTAAATTCATGAAAGGTGTAAAATGATTACTGACGAAATCTCAGAGACATTTCAAAGAGAATGTAACGGCGTATTTTGCATTTTAGAATATTCATCTGACGTCATGATTGCGTTGACATTTTGGAACCATTCGCTCTAATTTCAGAATCATGATTTATACGCACTTTAGAATAACTGTATCAAATTTCTATAAGAGATGAAATAAAACATTTGTTATTGCTCCACTCCCCCTGTAAATGTGTTATATTGTTTAAACATAAGTATAAAATGTTTAGAAAACTATGAATCTTTTATGATCCGAAAAAGGCGGCAAACAGACGTATGATTAAGGTGTACTCAAAAATGTCTGCAAGTAAAAGGAATAAATATATTTTATCATATTACAGACATACGTGTGGTGATGGAAGACATTAAAGTTTCACTGTTTCCTGTATGTTTAAACATTACAAAATCCAATTGTCCGATCTTAATAGCTACATCCCCCTTAAAATGTATAAATGATTAATGCAGCTCTAGTGTGAGAACAGGCTATTGAAAACGCGTTTTTGACGGCCTGTTTAAGATTGAGGTCGAGATTTAAAAGGTTTTCACCCTCTCCGTGATTTTTACGACAGGCGCGCGAAACTCCATTACAGTAATTCTTGATTTCTGTTCATGCTAATTTCAATCACTCCAGGGATAATCACTGTCCGAAAGCCGTTCCTCGATACGCATTTTGAAGTGAGGACGAGTTCAGATTGCAATATTGTCTGTTGTAATAAAATACGGACAAATATTGTAACAAAAACCAAGTAAAACAATTTCCTTTTAGTATTTAGACCATAAATATTGAAAATACTGTTGTCATGTATACGAGTTAAATTCACATAATGTGCGCAAAAAGCCGTCATAATTTCTTCTTCATTTTATGTACTATTTTAACATTTGCAGCAATAATTAAATAATATGAATTTAAGTACACTTTCATTGTTTAAGGAACATCGGGTATTCATAGCATGACTGTACTATATGACGTTAGATACAGGATAAATTAAAACCTTGCATTGTTTGTGGTTACACAGTTGCAGGTTTATTGTTTTTTATGCCCTCAGAGATCCCTTCTGTACGTATGTCAAACAGTTATCCCGAAACAATTAGTGAGACAGTATTTGAGTTGCATTCATGCATGGTTCCTGAAGTTTAGAATTTATGACACTGCAAAAATACGTGAAATACGTGTCTGTAAATCAGAATTTTTGTCAAAATATATTCACTTCTCCGTTAAAGAATACAAAACAATAGAGCTTTAAACATTCATCAACGTTATCATCTAAGCATAACTCTACCACTTACAGCAAGAGTTACGACATGCTTAACAAAACATAATGTCCCGGCTTTTCAAATTAATTGCCGCTGTTGTTAACTCACACGGAAAGTTATAATTGCAAAGTCATTTTTAGGCATAATCATCAGAGTGTTCTGGGGGGAAAGTAGGTTGTCAAAGACTTTAAGTACGGACCGTTACACCATCATACAGTAATAGAATGTTAGTACATGAATAATTTGCAAGTCTTTGCCCGTAAATCTGTCTGCCTTATCATATAACTCAGTGTCACCAAAGCCAGGCATGCTTTTGATTTTTGAAAACGTTAATCGATCTCGCGTTCCAAACACTGATTTACTGAATAACTTATGTGCGTGTCTTTTCCGTTCATATTGTCACGGTCATTAATTAAACATTCCGTGATTTTTTTGTAGCTTTGCAAAATTACCAATATCCTATACGATTATTGATGGCTGCTATAGAAATTTTATTTTCAGAAACTTTTTCATTAATATTTCAAAATTTAAATTTTACAAAGGTTAAGTGTGTTTAATGGGTGGTTGGAGATATGATATAAGCGGCGGCAGATATTAATAATACATCAATTATTGACTATCCTAGATGATTTAAATCTCTAAAGTATACTTCCTCTCTTTGATTTCAAAAATAAACGTAATTAGAATAGTACAAGCATTAGTTTTTATAGTACAACAAAATACAACATGAGTTTTATAGTTTAACAAAAGAAAACGTGTGTGCGTGTGTGTGTGCGCGTGCGTGCGTACGTGCGTTTTTGTGTTTTCTTTATATTTTAAAATAAATAAATAAATAAATAAATAAATAAATAAAACAAGAACAAAATAATGCAGTCATTCTTGTATTCATTCTGGGTATGCACTTTATTTTCTATTAGTAACTTTATCATATTTTATATGGTATGCACAGAGAAAATTTGTGATCAGTTGTAAATATTTGATGAAGTTTTTAGAAACAATTAGAAATATAGTTATTTCTCAAAGAAAAATATAAATGGAAAAAAACATGGTAATCTAGTCACGTGACAAAATGAGGCCCGTCTGTTAAAAAAAATGTAAATGTGAAATTAAGATGAATGTGCATATTTATTTATTATTATAATAAACATCAGATTTATTTTTCATATAAATATCTACATGATTAATTCAAAGTATTTTTACAATTATTATAAAATATAAAAGAAAAAATAAGGAAAAAAAAACTAACAAACAAAACAAAATAATCTAATTTAAACTCAAACACACGAAACAAGATAAAAAAAGATGAAAAAGGAGTTGAAGAAAAACACCACACAAACAAAGAATTCGATAATCTGTAATAATTTGAAATAAGCATACAGCAGAAGAAAATGAATATTTGAAACACAGAAAGTATCAGGTTTGTTAATGAAAATAGAAGCTATAGTCAAGCTTTAAGTAAATCTTTAAAAGATAGTAAGAGGCATAAAGGACATTGTGATAAGCTCCCTTACAATATATAACACGTTATCAGTTATTTTCATGTGCCGAACTTTTAGTACAGAAAATGAACATATTTACCTTCTAATGACCTCTATAGTGTCAAAGTGTTAAACAGATAAATGCGTTTTTAACAATTTGCAAATGTAAAAAAACAACAAATAAAAAAAAAAGAAAACAGGCGTAATGATACTAGAAAAGAGTTCCAGCATTTACTGTTAAGCATACGTCACCGTTCGTCATTGGTTTATTCCTTGACACAGCACGTGTTACCGAATCGTTCTGAAATCTTATTGCTTGACTAGGCCTTGATATCTAAGAGCATGACTGGGCCGTATATTAAAGTGCACGACTGGGACTGTATATCTTAGGGCATGTATATCTTACTGCATGACTGGGCCTGTATATCTAACTGCATGACTGGGCCTGTATATCTTAGTGCATGACTGGGTCTGTATATCTTAGTGCATGACTGGGCCTTTGTATCTAACTACATGACTGGGCATGTATATTTTACTGCATGGCTGGGCCTGTATATCTAAGTGCATGGCTGGGCCGGTATATCTAAGTGCATGGCATGGCCTGTATATATAAGTGCATGACTGGGTCTGTATATCTAAGTGCATGGCATGGCCTGTATATCTAAGTGCATGGCTGGGCCTTAATATCTAAGTGCATGGCTGGGTCTGTATATCTAAGTATATCGCTGCGCCTGTATATCTAAGTACATGGCTGGGTCTGTATATCTAAGTGCATGGCTGGGCCTGTATATCTAAGTACATCGCTTGGTCTTTATATCTAAGTGCATGGCTGGACCTGTATATCTAAGTGCATGGCTGGGTCTGTATATCTAAGTGCATAGCTGGGCCTGTATATCTAAGTGCACGACTGGGTCTGTTTATCTAAGTGCATGACTGGGTCTGTATATCTAAGTGAACGACTGGGTCTGTATATCGAAGTGCATAGCTGGGCCTGTATATCTAAGTGCACGACTGGGTCTGTATATCTAAGTGCATGACTGGGTCTGTAAATCTATGTGCATGACTGGGTCTGTATATCTAAGTGCATGGCGGGTCCTGTGTATCTAAGTACATCGCTGGGTCTGTATATCTAATTGCATGGCTGGGCCTGTATAGCTAAGTGCATGGCTGGGCCTGTATATCTAAGTGCATGGATGGGCCTGTATATCTAAGTGCATGACTGGGTCTGTATATCTAAGTGCCTGTCTGGGACTGTTTATCTAAGTGCATGACTGGGTCTGTATATCTAAGTGCATGACTGCGCCTGTATATCTAAGTGCACGACTGCGTCTGTTTATCTAAGTGCATGACTGGGTCTGTATATCTAAGTGAACGACTGGGTCTGTATATCTAAGTGCATGGCTGAGCCTGTTTATCTATGTGCCCAGCCGGACCTGTATATGAAAGTTCATTTTTAAATCTGTCTGGCTGAATTAACAAATACTTACCTACCTGATGGTTTCATTTTGTTTTAAATCTTTACATAATGGGAATATATTACGCTGAATAAACGGGATAGAAAGCAAGCGACAAGTTGTTGCTGATTAAATAATAGCATGTTTCAAAGAATTAGAATTCATTTGAAAAAAAATCGATCTTTAAAGCTTGTTAAACCTTATTTTTTGATAACCCATTTAACAAGTTAATGGTCCAATCGGGGTACTTCCTGACATGGCCTCAACGTCATAGTTGCGTAGTACAAGATCGGCCCACTGAACTTGAACGTGATTATTCTCAGATGAAGCAATCTTGAACCCATAAGGTATTGACTACATTTATCTTAACAAGAAATAAACAAACCAGGTACAGTTTTAACCTCATGTGCTCATTCTCCAAGTTTTAAATTGATAGTTTTCATGTTTTATATATAAATAGGAATGTAGTAAGTAGGCCCTTCTCAAGTAACTGTAGACGCCCATTCTGAATTAACCGATATTTTACTTTAATGCACTGTTAAGTCTGTTATACTTTTTTATATGATTTCAATATTATATTAAACTTCGTGATTATATTCCTGTCCGTAGCTCGTACACACCCCGCATTATCCTAGCCCAATGGTACAATGTTCGATTTAAACATTTAAGAGGGAAGTAACCGCTTAGAAAAATACGTGCCAAACAGATGGTGGGTTATCTTTCCTATGTAAAGTGTGTTAATTCGATGTCGTAGAACACAGACATATTTTTTATTTAATTTATATTCATTATTGCAGACGAACGCTTTTCATAAGTTTAAAATTGCAGGATAATACCAAATGAAATAACAATACCCTTCCTATCAATAACAAAGTTAAGAAATCGTTTATTTCTGCAATTTATTTTAATAAAATCATCAACAATAAAACTTCCATATAGTTACAAAATGGTTATAAAACTATATTCCATTGATTTATGGTCACGTGCACGTGGTCACTGGCTGACAGTGACAGATGATTATTAATATGAATAAGAACAATGTTTTATTAAAATTATATTCCAGTCTGGTTACAGGAAGACAGCGACTAATTAACTAGTATGAACAATAACAAGGACACTTTTTTTATTAAAACTATAATTTCCGTGGTATATTTTGCACAAACATATATACAGGTTCGCCAATACGTTGTTACAGTGAAAAGATTTACATACATGGCAAAAGTATGGCATAATTATTCACATCAATATATTAACAATAAATTCAATAAGTAACTGACATATAACTGTTATTTTTTTATATTATATACAAACTATAATACAGGACATACATTACACATGTAAATGATTGTATATTTCCATATAGAAGGTCATTGTTTGTTAACAATTATTTTTATGATGCATGTGTCGCAGAGTGTGATATTTTTTATATATATATTCGGTAGTTTTTATTTAAAGTAAAGTAAAACGACAATGGCCATGCACAATTGTTAATAGCAAGAAATGATGAAAAAAACACAACGAAAACAATACACATCCCATATATACAAATGGTGATCATTAGTGCAAAGGCAATAATAAATCCTCTGTCTTTCATTTAACATTAAGGAATTGAATGCATGTTCAGTAAGCATTTAAGTATCTATGGTACAAAAAAGTGTTGAATACAATAGCAAACTGTATAGTGAACCGTGTTTCTCTTTAAGTTAGCAAAGTTTATAATTATACTCTTATTTTGCTAAATTCAAATGAACAGATTTTTTACTTGATGACATTAACTTTTCGAACTTATTTAATGTTCATGATAACATAAATCATTTCTGATGAAAACATAATCTTCGATATCATGTTATTTCTCAGCCATTTTGACCAAATGTTTGCATTGTAATCTTTCTTATTTTACCACACGATATACGAGGGTTTTCCGGAAAATCCATATACTATTTATTACTGTTATCCCACACATACATATAAGAACGGCAATAACATACATATCTTACAAACACATTTGCAAAAAAAAATCTATTTGGCTGTGATGAATATTTACATTATAACAGTCAATACATATGAATAAATTGTCACGGACCACTTTCACCACTTCATTAGCGTTAAAAAACTTCTGTTCTTATTCTTTCTCGAAATAACGCCAACACCATGTCACGCATTTCTAATGTCTGCTGGCCCATTGCCTATATACATTTTTGAACCAATTCCGATCGAAACCATACCAAATACCGTATATTTAATAATGATTATATATAACATGGTTCTAATAAATGTGTTAGTGTTATAGATGTACGTCAAGCGGATCTTCATCAACTGCAGGTCTTTTTATGTGGAACTGAAAAGAAACAATGTTGAACTATAATCAGAAATTGTGAAAGTTATTTATGGAATATTGAGATGACTATCTTCTTAAAAATTCTATTCTTGAATGTTAAAGTAAAGGAACGGTACTTTTTTTTTCAAAACGTATGTTTTGCTCAAGCACAGCAGTACTTTCAGTAATTTGTAACTCTGGCGTAGCAACATTTTAATTCACTTCCGATTGACAATAATAATAATAATAATAAAAAAAAAACATCAACAACTTTTTCATTGCAATTTTGTCTTGAAAAAGCCGTTGTAATACATAATAAAATCTTGTATTACAATAAACATTAAAGCATACATTATTTTCATAATTAAGTTTATACATGTTAATCAGAAAATTAAAGGTTTTTATTTGTTAAGCCACAATTATTTGAATGATCTTTATTCAAACAGCGATTTTATTATCAAGTCATGGAAATTATATAATTGATAATTATATAATAAAAGACCCTGTTCTATCTTAATTCTATGGAGCATTTTAATTTATAATTTATAAGAAATATGTAAATACACGTGTGTGTGTGTGTGTGTGTGTGTGCGTGCGTGCGTGCGCGTTTTGATTTTTTTCTCACTTCCACTTGTGTAACTATTCTTATGAAACTATCCGGAATATATGTATTATAAAGTTTGACTTTGTGGGAAGGGCTGTTGCTAATGTTGTAATAACTTGTAGCCCAACCCATTTGCACTATACTTAATGTACATTTGTTTTTTGTTTCTTTGTGTGTTATTCATATCTTACATGTATTATATAGTTGCAATAAAATATTATTAAACTAAACTAAACTATATAATTGAATAAATCTTCTCGACATTTTAAACCATTTACATATTTGACCTGTAATTTAAAACAAAGAAATAAGACAAAACATACGTTTATAAGTTATAACATTATAAACAAATAAGGGTTTTGATCATTTTTGTTTGTTTCATCACTAACGGGAAGACCAATGACCAAAATAGATAAGTGTTATATTAGAGTAACTAAAAGACATACATTTAAAACTGAACTGAAATAACGGTAAATGTAATAAACTTTTACCTGTCCTTTTGGAGGCATACCCTCAAGCAGGTAGTCCCAGGAAAAATGTCCATCTCTATGGCCATCTGAAAATAAAGTAAAATCATGACAATGTACGTTAACATTATTTGATGTTATAATGTGTCATAACACTGACTTAAGTAAACACAATGTGCCAACTTAAGAAAACCAAAACAACAAAAGCATCAATAACATTAAAAATAAACAAAATCCACAAATTTAGGTGTCTGGTAAATTCAGTGGACAGGGCAGACACATGCACCAAAGCTAGACCCACTAAAGAAACATGATCACTGATTTCCCACTTAGTAAATGGTTACCCTCCAAACTTATTGTTACAAGAACTGAAACACTGAAAAGCACTTCATTTATTGTTAATGTGCCCAATTAGTCACAGAAACACTTAAAAGCACTTTCTATCATCAGTGTGCCAAATTGGTCGAAAAAGCATCCATGACTGAATGACAAAGATATGACCAGACATAACCATCTAGGTAACATTTTGATATCCGAACACTTTTGTAACATTTTGATATCCGAACACTTTTGTAACATTTTGATATCCGAACACTTTTGTAACATTTTGA